>NW_026294801.1:72500-82500 GCF_026119805.1 Tympanuchus pallidicinctus
CCTCCATTCCCCCCCAACCGGACTCCTTTTCTGCCCAATAGAAGCCCCCCACAACCCCTGGCTCTCTCCTCCCACCCCTTCCTCCCTCCAGCCCCAGATGCGCTTTCTGCCTTGCAGAGGCTCTGTTCACCCTTTTCCCTTCCACAACCCACTAAATTCCCCTCCAACTCTTTTTCAACCCCATAGGCACCCCACTCCCCTCTTCTCCCCCAGATACTCCCCTGAGGTCTACCCCAGACTCCCACCCCATAGAAGCCCCCCACAACCTCCTCACCACTCCTAGACCCCCTTTCCTCCCTGTAGAGACCCCACTCCTTTTTTTTTCCCCCTCACAATCCTCCATCCACTCCCAGACCTGCCCTTTCTGCCCTACAAAAACCCCTTTTCCCCCTTTCAACTCCTCAAGTTGCCCTCCACAATATTCCCCTCCACAATGTACCCCTCCACCCCCAGACCCTCCTTTCCACTCACAGAAGCCTCTTTCTCCTCTTTTCTCCCTCACAATCTCCTCCCCACCCCCAGGTCCCCTTTCCACATCACAGGGCTTCTAGCCCACCACAATCCCCCAGTTTCCCTCTTCCACCCTTTCTCCACCTCCAGACCCTCTTTCCAGCTCACAGAAGCCCCACTCACACCTTTCCCCCCGTAGATTCCCCACAACCCCCTGTCCACCCCCAGACTTTCTTTCCACCTCTAGAATCATAGAATCATAGAATCACCAAGGTTGGAAAAGACCTAAAAGATCACCCAGTGAGGAAGACTGTGAAGCAAAACAGACCTGGCTGGCCTGAAAGGGTCAAACAGGGAACACGCGGCCCCTCCTGAAAGGGAAGGACTGCCATGTGAAACTGGCAAGCATAAGCTACAGCTTCTTCGTTCCGTGACCAAGAGCAGAACGTGTTCTGTGGAGAGAACACCTTTGGATCTCTGTACTGACCATAATCCACAAAGAGCTGATTAAGTAATGACGTATTGCTGTCAGCTGCATGAATGCTATCTGATTGAAGTATTGTACACTCCTGTAGCTAAAAGATATAAAAGCCCTGTAACAACAATAAACTTTGCTTCTTGCGCCACCAGAGCCTCAGCCCGTCTGTCCCAGGCGTCTTGAGCTGCTCTCCGTCATCTGGTGCCGAAACCCGGGAATCTCGGACTCCAGTGACAAAGGCGTCGCTTCCTCCCACGAGCCGCGGTTGGTGAGTTGAAATAGGGAGGTAAGGACTGGGGCATTGGACAGATTGTTAGATAAAATGGGACAAGCTGCAAGTACTGAACGAGGCCTTTTTTCTGCAGTGCTGAAATCATTATTCGTTGCCCGAGGAGTAAAAGTGACTCGGGGTCAGATTAGTCGTTCTTCAGATTTTATAGAGGAAGAATGCCCCTGGTTTCCCAGGGATGGAACTATTAATATGGAAACGTGGAACAAAGTAGGTGAAAGACTCCAGGGCTGTTATGCTGTGCATGGTCCTGAGAAGGTACCTATGGATACCTTTACGCTTTGGACTCTAATAAAAGAATGTCTCAGAGGAGACACAGGAGATGAGAAGTGGCAGCGGACCACTCGCTCAGCAGAAAAGTTATATCCTGCCTTGCCGCCATCAGAATCTCTCCATCACATCCCTTCGTCCATCGGCACCCCCACCCTCCCCTCCCCAATATGAGCAACCTTTGGTTTGTAAATTAGCAAACGACTGGCCGCCTTGTAAACCTCCTGGCACTAACATGACAAAGGATATTTTACCCCCCGATGATTGGGGAGAGTTAGAAAAAGAGGCTGCTGAATCTCACCATAAGGACTCAGCGGCTGTATTCCCAGCGTTACAGGCTGCTGATGCCGCTGTGCAGACACAACAGACAGTCCATCAGCTCCATCACATCCCCTTGCTGTTCTGCCTGCCTTTCGAGCAGGGCGAATGCCTCCCCCGCCTGGAGCAGATGCTGTGCTTATGCAACAATCTCCTATGCAATTGGCTTTGAAAGAAGCTAGGAAAGCTGAGGAAACAATGGATGAATTTTCTGGGCAACTTTTTCCGTCTCAAGTTTTCCCTGGCATACAGCATCAACTTGCAAACGGTGGCATTCTGAATGATTATGAGCCTATTCCTTTTAAACAACTGAAAGAGCTTAAAGCTGCTCATATTCTTCCCCCTTCTGACTGGCAAAGCTTGGCGAAGGCTGTGTTAAGTGGAGGTGAATATTTGCTTTGGACTTGCGAATATGCAGAACGGTTCTTCTTGTGCCCCTTTATTACCAGTTCCTCATTTTGGAGTGAACCCCAGGGGATCAATGCCTAATGATCTGTGGCAGATGGATGTCACACATGTACCTTCCTTTGGAAAATCTTCTTATGCCCATGTAACAGTTGACACTTTCTCTCACTTTGCAGTAGCCTCAGCCTTGTCTGGTGAAAAACTCTCTCATGTATGCAACCATCTTTTGCATTGTTGTAGCGTTATGGGAGCACCGGAATCATTAAGAACCGATCACGGGCAGCTTATGGAAGTAGTGGTTTTGCAACCTTTTGTCGACAAAATTCACCATGAAACTGGAATTCCACATCATCCAGAAGGCCAAGGCATAGCAGAAAAATGGAATCATTTACTGACAACTCAACGAAAGAAAATAAAAAGGGACATGGGGAATTAAAGATACTCCGTCCTCTATGTTATCACATGCATTATTTGTTTTACATTTTTTGACACTGGATGATGACGGAAAATCGGCTGCGGATGGACATTGGAGTAATAAAACAAGAGATGAACCAATGGCATACTGGAGAGATCCAATGGACGGTAAAACTTATGGTCCTGATCCTGTACTGATGTGGGGCAGAGGATACGTTTGTGTTTTCCCTACAGACGAAACCTCACCACGGTGGATACCGGAGAGAGACGTCCGACATGCCGGAAACCAAGGTGGGAAAACTGCGGAGGAAGATGCAGAGACTGACTGTAACCCAGACCTGGGAAAGAAAGATGCACGAGAGAATACGACTCGTGGCCCTAATCCTCAGGACCTTGTGGATCTCACATCACGGATGTAAAGCTGAAACATACTGGGCCTTTGTACCCAATCCTCCTATCATCCACCCGGTTCCTTGGGATGAACCCGTGCACATTCCGGTGTGCAGCAATCAAACAATGTTTATGGGGCAATATTCAGATGGACGCATAATAGAGTTCTCTGCGCGTTTTAATTATTCTGGAAAGGTTGATGGTATGCCTGTATGTTTTCAGATGAATCAAACACAATCCCTGTGTGAGAGAGTGGTAGTGCAAAATGATTGGGATACCAATGTTTCAACAGGAATTCATTGGGCTCTGAATGTTCTCTATATAGATTTAGCTAATGGGACAAGAGGTTCTGGAACGCCTCCCTTAAATTTTCCTTTATGTCAAAGCACCATCACTCCAAAAACAGAATTTGCACCTTTATGGAGAGCATGTCGAGCTAACGAAACGGTGTGCATTGATTCCACTATGTGTGATTGGAATATGATAGGAAATCAAGGGCGACCAATTGATTTGGTCTCAGGAATTTGGACAAAAAACAATCCTACGTTCTATTCTAATTTATGGAAAGCAGTCGCAGCTATGGACAAAATCAAAGCAAAACGATTAAACTTGACTTGGATTCAATAAATAATAAATGGGCAATGACTGCAGAGTTACACAACTGAGTTTTATATGCGAGCTTGTGCTCCAGAACCTCCTGCCTTTTTAAGCGGACCGCTAAATATTGTAAGTAACATAGTAAACTGTACCGACTGTATAATCTCTAATTGTCTTAATAGCAGCAGTAGTTCCTTCTTGTTAGTGAAGCAACCCGATTGCGTCTATCTTCCTGTAAATTTGACACATTATTGGTATGCTGACAAGGGAATGGAAATCCTCCAAGAAGCTGCTTTGCCATTAATAGAGAGATCCAAGCGAATGGTCGGATCAATAATAGCCGGAATAGCTGCGCTCAGTGCTGCCATAGCAGTAACTACAGTCGCTTCTATTTCTTTAACAACTCGTATTCAGACAGCAGCTTATGTTAATGAGTTATCAATTAATGTATCTAAAGCGTTACAAAATCAAGCTACATGGGATGAAAAGATTGAACTGCGTCTCAACTCCTTCAAGGATACAGCAGACATCCTGGGAAGACAGTTACAAATGGTAGCTGCTCGTGAATCTCCCTTGTGTCATGCAGAATACCGAGCTGTGTGACTCCTGTTGAATGCAACAATACCAAATTCTCTTGGAACAAAATACAAGATCATCTTCAAGGCACATGGAATAATGCCAACACGTCATTAGATCTTAGGGAATGGAGGCAGCACATTCACGACATGATACAGTCGCACCATATGGATCTTTCAGTAGCAACTCAAACTACTACATTTATCAGCGCTCTAAAATCTGCATTTCCGTCCTTCAAATCATTTAGAAAAGGAATTTATGGGCTGACAGTCATTGCCATAATGATAATAATAGGAATTCTTGCTTGTCCATGCTTGATGAAAATGATAACAAATAGATTCCAAAATTTGCGTATAAATCTTAAAAAATTGGAGATGGAAAACACAAAAAATAAACCACCACCACCTCTGGTCTAATAAAATAGAAAAGGGTGGAATGAGGAAGAATGTGAAGCAAAACAGAGCTGGCTGGCCTGAAAGGGTCAAACAGGGAACACGCGGCCCCTCCTGAAAGGGAAGGACTGCCATGTGAAACTGGCAAGCATAAGCTACAGCTTCTTCGTTCCGTGACCAAGAGCAGAACGTGTTCTGTGGAGAGAACACCTTTGGATCTCTGTACTGACCATCATCCACAAAGAGCTGATTAAGTAATGACGTATTGCTGTCAGCTGCATGAATGCTATCTGATTGAAGTATTGTACACTCCTGTAGCTAAAAGATATAAAAGCCCTGTAACAACAATAAACTTTGCTTCTTGCGCCACCAGAGCCTCAGCCCGTCTGTCCCAGGCGTCTTGAGCTGCTCTCCGTCAAGGAGAGTTTGAGGATCTGAGGGATTTCACAGAAGAACTGATCCACAGCATTGCCATGGCAGAGAGGCAGTGAAAATGTATTGGCAGTGTGCAGCAGGGAATAGAGAAGCCCAGTGCCCCAGGCAGCTGCTGCCATGGTGGCACAAGCTCTGCTGTCCATCAAGGTCCCGTAGTGCAGGGGTTTGCAGATGGCAATGTTGAGTCACAAAAATGACTCTACACCAGGTTTGCACACTCTTTACTCTGAGTTATGCTTATGCAATTCTGGGTGCACTCGAACCCAACTCAATTTTACTCATATTTTACACCACATTTACTAACACTTTACTTTGGCTTTACTCACACTTCATTTTTGAGTGTGTTTCACTCACACTTTAATCAAGGTTTACTCAAATTGCTCTTCAGCCTTACACACACTTTACACAGGGCTTACTCACATTAATCTCAAGGTTTTACAGACACCCTATTCCTGGTGTGAACACTCTGTCATCCGGGCCTATCCACACTTTAATACGGGTAGACTCACACCTTACTGTGGGTTTTCCTCAAACTTTACTCCACATTTACCAACACTTTGCTCCGGACCAACCCACACTTTGCTCTGGGAGTTTCTCACACTTGACTCCAAGTTTACTCACATTGGACTCCCAGTGTATTCACCATTTTCTCCAGGTTTTACTCACATTTTGCACCAGTCATGCACACTCTTCACTCTGAGTTTAGTCTTACTCTACTCTGGGCAGATTCACACTTTACTCTGGCTTTTACTCACACTTTACTCTGGGTTTATGAACACTGTACTCTGGGTTTACTCATACTTCTGTTTTGACTGTGTTCCACTCACATTTTACTCAAGGATTCCTCAAACTTTTCTTCAACATTACTCACACTTTGCTCCTGGTTTACTCACACTTTTCTCTGGGCTTTACTGGCACCCTACCCTGGGTGTGTGCACTCTCTCTTCAGGCCTACCCACACTTTACTCCGGGATTGCCTCACACTTGACTCTGAGTTTGCTCACACTTCACTCCATGTTTCCTATAGGAAAGAAAGAAGATTTCAAAGGGCACCCAAGAAAAATGTTTTCTGATTTTACAAGGTGCATCTTGTTGCTTTTGGAGCACCATTGTCCAACTGATGTTGATTGAGGGTGTCTCCTAAGGAGATCTGCACAGGCAGGAGAAGCAATTGCTTGAGGTCTGACACAGTGCAGGCAACCTGACTGCTCACCTCCCCAGGCCTGACGTGTCTGCTGTATGCACCTGGCCCTTGCATCACTTTTCCCTACACCAGAATTCTCCACTGCAGTCTGCAGCTGGATGGTACAGTTCCTTTACACCATTCCTTTACCTGCTTCCCTAAGAGAACTGTCTGCACGCAGGCACAGGATGTTGCTTCCTGCTTTAAAACAAACAACAGTAAAGCACAATACAATTTGCCTAAAAAGAGAACACACTCCTCAGCCATATCCCACCAGTGTGGTTCACCTTCCCACTAGGACAAGTACTTTACATCAGTAGACAGGAAATGATCATTATTAATGGGGAAAAATGAAAAGGAGCAAAGCTCCACTGTGTGATCACAAGCATCCCATGCCATCTCCAAGGGCCCCAGAGATCGTGTCTGGGACAGGCAGCTTTCCAAGAGGACCTGCAGGAGAGCAGAGCCCTCTGGAAGCTGCAGATGGAACTTGGGAAGAAGGTCTCAGGGCAGTACGCTGCCAATGTTGTTTTTGTCCCTGCAGCTGCAGCCCAACCCAGCACACTCAATGCCCCCAGACAAGTCACTGGATTCCTGGGGGTGACCCAGTGCTGAAATGGCCACTGGGAAGCCAAGAAACTCTGATTTCTTCTCAGTGAACACAAACATCCATGAACCATTTTGGGTCATCGCTGTCAGACTCTCTCTACTGCTGAGTCCCTCTCCATCTGCCCTGCTGGCTCAGCAGCACCACTGCAGAGCCCTCCTTTGCCTGTGGGCCCCCCAGCTTCCCCTCTTGGGGTGGGTCCAGAGGAGGGCACTAAGATGATCAGAAGGCTGGAGCAGCTCTGCTAGGAAGAAAAGTTGAGGGAACTGGACTTGCTTAGTTTGGGGAAGAGAAGATTCTGAGGAAACTTCATTGTGCCCTTCCAGTACTTCAAGGGAATGTATAAAGAGGAGGGGGAATGGCTGTTTAGCACAGTGGCTGGTGATAGAACAAGGGGGAGCGGTTTTAAACTGAGGCTGGGGAGGTTTAGGCTAGATATTAAAAGGAGGTTTTTCACCCAGAGGGTAGTAAAGCCCTGGGACAGGTTGCCCACATAAGTTGTGGATGCCCCATCCCTGGAGGCTTTCAAGGCCAGGCTGGAAATGAGAGGCTCTGGGCAGCCTGCTCTGGTGGTTGGTGACCCTGCCTGTAACAGTGGGGTTGAAACTAGATGATCTTTATAGTCCTTTTCAGTACAGGCCATTCAATATTTCTAAGACAACATAGGCATGTTTCAGAAAAAACTGAGTCATTTGTTCAGGCAGATGAGAAGACGACCCTACTGAAATTTGTCCATGACATTTTCCTCACTGCATCCTTGAGCTCCTGGTTCCGCATGCTGTAGATGAGGGGGTTTAATGATGGAGGCACCACTGAGTAGAGAAATGAAACCACCAGGTCCAAGGATGGGGAGGAGATGGATGGGGGCTTCATGTAGGCCAAAAAGTCAGTGCTGAGAAACAGGGAGAGCACAGCCAGGTGAGGGAGGCACGTGGAGAAGGCTTTGTGTCGTCCCTGCTCAGAGGGCATCCTCAGCACGGCCCTGAAGATCTGCACATAGGACACAACAATGAAAACAAAACACGCAAATACGGCAAGAACACTAAGCACAATGAAACCAATTTCCCTGAGGTAGTCTGATTCAGAGCAGGAGAGCTTGAGGATGTGGGGGATTTCACAGAAGAACTGATCCACAGCATTGCCTCGGCACAGTGGCTGAGAAAATGTACTGACAGTGTGCAGCAGAGCATGGAGAAGCCCAGTGCCCCAGGCAGCTGCTGCCATGGTGGCACAAGCTCTGCTGTCCATCAAGGTCCCGTAGTGCAGGGGCTTGCAGATGGCAACGTAGCGGTCATAGGACATGATGGTGAGGATGCAATACTCTGCTGACATCAGAAAGACAAACAGAAAGGTCTGGGCAACACATCCAGCGTAGGAGATGTGCCTGGTGTCCCAGAGGGCATCGGCCATGGCTTTGGGGAGAGCGGTGGAGATGCAGCCCAGGTCGAGGAGGGCGAGGTTGAGCAGGAAGAAGTACATGGGGGTGTGCAGGCGGTGGTGGCAGGCTACGGCTGTGCTGATGAGGCCGTTGCCCAGGAGGGCAGCCAGGTAGATGCCCAGCAAGAGCCAGAAGTGCAGGAGCTGCAGCTGCCGCGTGTCTGCCAGCGCCAGGAGGAGGAACTGGCTGATGGAGCTGCTGTTGGGCATCTGCAGTTCCTGCTGGGCCTGGAGTCCTGTGCAGAGTGCAGAAGATAATGACGAGTCAAGAGCTTTTTCAGAGACACTCCACCCCTATACTATAACAGTGTTTCTTTCTCTTAGGACAGGGTTCATTGAACTCCATAACTTGAATTTACACGAGCTTCACCATCCCTTGAGAAGTGGAAGATGAAGGAGCTCTTGCTTTCCTCTCATTGCCTAATCATATCCCAGCCTCCTGGATACTTTCTTCCTATGACATATTTCCATTCATGTATCTTTCGTCTGTCTGCACTCAGAGTGCCCATTCCTACCTCTGTGCACTTGAATTTCTACTAGAGAAAGCTGCCTGTTTGCTGGACAAGTGCATTATTCATGTCTGCAGAGAAGCATGGAAATTTCAGCTGGTGCAATCCTTTGGGAGAAGAGGGGCTGAAAGCACATGAGGAGTTTGTGCGTGTAACTGCAGACTGAGAAACGTCCAGTTCAGGACTCTTATAGCTGCGTTCATATTTCACATCTCCTTTCAGATCTCTGCCTCCAACTCATTCTCCTTCCCTAAGGACAGGTATGGGAAAATCCCTGCCTTGTCTCTCCTCTTGCAAAGTGCCCTTGGAGACACTCTGGCAGCGCTGAAGCTGTGATCCCCATGCCCCCAGCAGCAGAAGGCTCCTGCCCTGCCCTGCCCTGCCCTGCCCTGCCCTGCCGAGGGGCTCCTTCCCCCCACACATCTCCCCGCAGCGCCCTGGGCAGCTCCCCAGGCAGGCTGAGCACCGAGCCTGGCAGGCGGCAGAGTCACAGCCTGCAGTGAGACTGACCTTGTCAGAGGCTGCCAGCGATGCTCCTCCAGTGAGCTCACAGCCTGCTCACACCATACACATCCTACAAGCTCTCTCTCCTTGCTCTGCTCTCCTCCTGTCACCTGCAGGCTGTGCTGTGCACAAGAGCTGCTCCTGGGCACAGCCGTCTCTCTGCAGCACTGCCCACTTTTATGAGCTCCCTGTGTCCCAGCAGCCCGGCCCAGCTCTCCAGCAGAAGATGGCATTTTCTCTTCCTCACTGCTCTCCCTGGGGATGTCCTTAGGTCTCTGCATTGGCAGCTCCTGATAGACAACAGGGTCATCTCTGCACAACGTACTTTGAAGTCAGATGAATTCATCACCAGTGCACAGACTGATTCCTGCAGCATTGTTTGTCCTAGCAGATTGTGTGTGCCGAGCAAAGCTGCAAACGCCCCATCTGGTGCCATGGTTTGACCATCCTTGTTATTGGCACTCCACATCGTAACATCATGTAAAGCACAGGGAATTAAGGAGTCAATACTGCAGGTCTGTGGACGGACAACTTTCTGGATGCCTGGCTCTCAGCAGAGAAGAACTGCAGACCCAGAGGACTCTGAGTTCAGAGGGGAAGATCAGCCATGGCAGGAAGTCCCAGGATCTCTCCCTTGCTCGCTGCCCTGCAGTGCGTGGCTTCGCTCCCCAGCCGTGCGCCTGCAGTTCAAAGCAAGGCTTTTGCTTTCAGACGCTCGCTCTCTCATTTTATATCATTTATTACCC
>NW_026294801.1:100000-130000 GCF_026119805.1 Tympanuchus pallidicinctus
TAACCCTAGCCCTAACCCTACCTTTAACCCTTACCCTAACTCTAACCCTAACCCTTACCCTAACCCTAACCCTAACCCTAACCCTAAACCTAACCCTAACCCTAACCCTTACCATAACCCTAACCCTATCCCTAATCCTCACCCTAACCCTAACCCTAACCCTGTTGAAAGGAGCCGCGGGAGACAAGCCTCATGCTATCATGGTCAGCAAGTCACGTTTATTGGTTACCAAAGATTCTCTCTTATACAGGTGTTAATGATCCTCATACATAGTGCAAAAGCGAGCTCATCATTGGTGCTTAAAGCTGAATGCCAATCCCTCCCATCTTATGCCTGTTCTTCATTCCTTAGATATTGCTTCTGTTTCTTTGTATCCACCGTGTCCTGTGTCCTTGCTGCGTTAACAATTTAGACAAGCTGGTTCTGTAACCCTGCAGCTCGTGATCAGTGAGCGGTACCCTGCTGATGTGCCCTTTGTCACGTCGCCATTCCTGCACAGGGACCGACACGGAAAGCGTTCAGGTACCACCAGGCTGCGAGTTCACACGCATCTCTCCATCGTGCCGCGCTGCTCTGCGCTGTTTCCAGCAGGAAAGTTCCAGCACGCACGTAGAAGCGTCCCGCTCCGCACAGCGCCGGCCTCGCGACCGCCGCCTGCAGCGCGACGTCAAGGCGCCCGCGGAGCCGCTCGTCTCCAGCGAGTTCCCCAGCGCCATCGCCGGGCCGCGCCGCCCGCCCGGACGCCCCGCTCCCCCACCTGCCGGCGGCCGCCAGCCCGCGCTCGCCGCTCTCCAGGAAGGCCCGCACGGAGCGGAGCGGGGCCGGGGCGGCGCGGGCTCGGCCTCGCTGAGGTCCCCCACGTCCCCGCAGCCGGAGCCCCGGAAGCGGAGCGGGCGCACGACGACAGGCATCGCCGCGGGCAGCCGGGCGGAGCCGCGCGGTGAGGACGCGATGACCGAGCGCAAAGGACCCCGCCCGGACTGCCCGCCCCGTTCGGCGGACTGACCAATGGGAGAGGCGAGGGGGCGGGGCCGAGCGCGGGCGCCCCGCCAACGGCGGCTGCCGACGCGAGGCCGCCGCGACGGCGATGGGGCCGGCGGGATGGCGGAGCCGCGGGGCTCCGCGCGGAGAAAGCGGCGCTCCGCCGCCCCGTGCCTCGGGGACGCCGGGCGGTCAGGGGAAGGCACCGCCGCCGGCCCCGTCCGTCCCCCGTCGGAATCCAGCTGTTCTCGGAGGCGGAACCGAGCCGTCCTCCGTCGTTGCGGCGAGGCGCCGTCCCCGCTGAGTGACGTCATCAGCCCCGCGACCCGAGCAGGGGGCGGCCGTGCGGAGCAGCCGGGCCTCCGAGAGCCGCCTCGGCTTCTGCAGGCGGCTGTTCGGGGGGCACCGGGGCGGGGGCCGGGCTTCAGGTGCTGCAGGGGCCGCGTGCCGCTCTGCGTTGGCCTCGTGACGTCGCTGCGGTGCTCGGGGTTCCGCTCGGCGGGGGCGGCTGCCCTGCGTCTCCCCGCCTCCCCCACCCCGTGCGTTTCACTGCCCTCCTCCCCTCCCCCTGCCACGGATCGCCCGCAACCCCCCCCGTCCCTCTGTGTGACCCCCGGGGTTGCGCCTCCCTCCCCCTTCTTCCCCCTTCGTTTCCCCCGTTCTGATCCCTGTCGTTCTCTTCCGGCCCTCCCCTCTGCGCCTCCCCCATTCTGACCCCCAGGCTCCACCTATCTGTCCCCCCGCCCTCCCGCTCCCTCCCCTGTCCCCCGTTCTGATCTCTAATGTCCCTCCACCCCGTCACGAGTCTCCCCATTCTGTGCCCTAGAGTCCCCCCACTTTCCCAGTCCCCTCTGTCTGACCCCCAGAATCCCCTCTCCTCCTCCCGGGTACCCCCGCTCCATTTCCCCCATTCTGATCCTTAGAGTCTGCCATCACCCCCCATTACCTTCTCTTTGACCCCCAGGGTCCCGTGTCCTCCTTGCTCCCTCCGCCTTCTGACCCCTTTTTCTGACCTCTGGAGTCCCCTGTGCTCCTCCCTGACCCCTGGAGTCAGTTCCCCCATTTTGACCTCCATTCCCCCCCAACCGGACTCCTTTTCTGCCCAATAGAAGCCCCCCACAACCCCTGGCTCTCTCCTCCCACCCCTTCCTCCCTCCAGCCCCAGATGCGCTTTCTGCCTTGCAGAGGCTCTGTTCACCCTTTTCCCTTCCACAACCCACTAAATTCCCCTCCAACTCTTTTTCAACCCCAGAGGCACCCCACTCCCCTCTTCTCCCCCAGATACTCCCCTGAGGTCTACCCCAGACTCCCACCCCATAGAAGCCCCCCACAACCTCCTCACCACTCCTAGACCCCCTTTCCTCCCTGTAGAGACCCCACTCCTTTTTTTTTCCCCCTCACAATCCTCCATCCACTCCCAGACCTGCCCTTTCTGCCCTACAAAAACCCCTTTTCCCCCTTTCAACTCCTCAAGTTGCCCTCCACAATATTCCCCTCCACAATGTACCCCTCCACCCCCAGACCCTCCTTTCCACTCACAGAAGCCTTTCTCCTCTTTTCTCCCTCACAATCTGCTCCCCACCCCCAGGTCCTCTTTCCACATCACAGGGCTTCTAGCCCACCACAATCCCCCAGTTTCCTCTTCCACCCTTTCTCCACCTCCAGACCCTCTTTCCAGCTCACAGAAGCCCCACTCACACCTTTCCCCCCGTAGATTCCCCACAACCCCCTGTCCACCCCCAGACTTTCTTTCCACCTCTAGAATCATAGAATCATAGAATCACCAAGGTTGGAACAGACCTAAAAGATCACCCAGTGAGGAAGACTGTGAAGCAAAACAGACCTGGCTGGCCTGAAAGGGTCAAACAGGGAACACGCGGCCCCTCCTGAAAGGGAAGGACTGCCATGTGAAACTGGCAAGCATAAGCTACAGCTTCTTCGTTCCGTGACCAAGAGCAGAACGTGTTCTGTGGAGAGAACACCTTTGGATCTCTGTACTGACCATCATCCACAAAGAGCTGATTAAGTAATGACGTCTTGCTGTCAGCTGCATGAATGCTATCTGATTGAAGTATTGTACACTCCTGTAGCTAAAAGATATAAAAGCCCTGTAACAACAATAAACTTTGCTTCTTGCGCCACCAGAGCCTCAGCCCGTCTGTCCCAGGCGTCTTGAGCTGCTCTCCGTCAGGGTTAGGGTCAGGGTTAGGGTTAGGGTAAGGGTTAGGTTTAGGGTTAGGGTAAGGGTTAGGGTTAGGGTTAGGGTTAGGGTTAAGGTTAGGGTTAGGGTTAGGATAAGGGTTAGGGTAGGGTTAGGGTTAAGGTCAGGGTTAGGGTTAAGGTGCTACAGAGACTAGCTTCGAGCAGGTAAAACTGTGGTGGGCAAGGGATCTGGAGTGAAGAAAAGTGGCCAAAAAAGCTCCTTTTTTAGACTTTTTTGGAGGCATCGACAGTGCTGTGCCTGGGCTGGCAGCTGGCAGCTTGTGGGCGGGCTCCTGACTCACCAGGGGCGGAGCTGACACTTCCTGCTCTTTATCTTTGAAGCTTGACCTTGGGCCATTTGTTGTGTGGATAAAAAGAGACCAGGGAGGGTGGGAACCGGTTCCCGCCCACATAACACATAGCACAAGCCAGAAGGTGTGGAAAGGTGCTCTGACCGCTTAGGGTGGAGGTAGTCAGTGTGTGAGGGCCACTAGCACTGCACTGCCCATTCATTAAGGCAGCAGTGGGGAGCAGAGGCTGTGTCTTGTGTCAGCACGGCTGAGTGCTCTTGTCTTTTTCTCAGGTGCCTGCTCTCCTGTTTTCTCAGGTGCCTGCTCTCCTGTTAACAGGCCCTGACACCACCTCTCCAGGCATGGTCCTCACCAGGAAACGTGCTTCCCGTGCAAAGACTGTGGCAACCCAGACAGAGGGTCTGCTCAATAATGTGGCGGTTCAGGTCTCTGGCTGCCGGGAGTGCCTCAGCCTGCTGCTGCCAGGGGAGGATGGGAAGGATGCCACTTGTGTGCGGTGTGAGCAGCTGGACGAGCGGCTCAAGCTGGTGGTGGAGCTTAGGGAGGAGGTAGGCAGACTGCGGGCCATCAGAGAGTGTGAACGAGAGATGGACTGGTGGAGTGACTCTGCGAGAAAGGCGCAGAGATTGCACTGCCCAGACTGAGGGGACAACGGACCCTATCTCTCATTGTAGTCAAACAGGGAGAGACAGCTTGAGAGAAGATGAGGAATGGCAGCTGGTCTCATCCCGGCGTCGCAGGCAACCCCCAAGTTCTCGACCTGCCTCGGTTCCCCTGGTCCCTCTCTGTAATAGGTATGAAACTCTGAAACCAGAGGGGGTGGTGACTGATGATAATGTGGGAGCACTGCCGCCAAGCTTGCCTAAGGTGAGGCGGTCAGCCCCGCGTTTAAAGACTGCCTCCTCCAAGAAAGAAAGGAGAGTGGTAGCTGTAGGTGACTCTTCTGAGAGGAACAGAGGGTCCGATGTGTCGGCCTGCCCCTACCCGTAGGGAGCTGTGCTGCCTTCCTGCGGCCCGGGTCAGGGATATTTGTAGAAAACTCCCCAGCCTTATCCGCCCCTCTGATTGTTACCCTCTATTGATAGTTCAGGCCGGCAGTGATGAGATCCCTGTTAGAAGCCTGAGGATTATAAAAAATGATTTTAGGAGACTGGGGAAGTTAGTTGATGGAGCGGGCACACAAGTGGTGTTTGCCAGTATTCCCTTGGTGGCAGGGACGAGCGCTGAGACGAGCAGGAAAAGCCATCTTGTAAATGCATGGCTGAGAGGCTGGTGCAAGCACAAGAATTTTGGGTTCTTTGATCATGGGGCGGTCTACTGGGCACCTGGCCTGAGGTCTGCTGATGGGAATTGCCTGTCTCCAAAAGGGAGACGGATACTTGCCCAGGAGCTGGCGGGACTTGTAGAGAGGGCTTTAAACTAGATAGGAAGGGGGAGGGGGATAAAGCTAGGCATGCTAGAGAGCAGCCTGGGGAAGTGGTATTGGGATTAGGTGAGAGGCGAGGGGCTCAGCTGGGGTTGGTGTCCCGTGGTACTGGTATTGTGTGGGGTGGTGGTGGGAGGTGCTGGGATCGTGGTGGGATGTGCTGGGATGGTGCTGGTTTGGTACTTGTTTGAGCTGGGATGGTGCTGAGATGTTCTGGGATGGTACTGTTATGTGCTGGGATGGTGTGGGTTGGTGCCTGCTGGTACTAGGATGGTGCTGGTATGGTGCTGGGATGTGCTGGGATGTGCTGGTATAGTGCTGGGATGGCTGGGATATGCTTGGATGTGCTGGGATGGTGTAGGATGCTGCTGGGAAGACACGCAGTGGTGCTGGGATGGTACTCGTTTCAGCTAGGATGGTGCTGGGATGTGCTGGAATGGTGCTGGGATGTGCTGGGATTGTTCTGCAATGTGCTAGGATGGCGTGGGATGGTGTTGGAAGGTGCTGGGGTGGCCCTGGGATGTGCTGGGATGGAAATGGTGTGTGCTGGGATGGTGTGGGATGTGCTGGGATGTGCTGGGATGGTATGAGATGATGCGGGAAGGTGCTTGGATGATGCTGGCAGGAGATGGGATGTGCATGGATGTTCTGGGATGGTGTATGATTGTGCTGGGATGTGCTGGAGTTGTGCTGCAATGGTATTGGTATGTGCTGAGATGGCGTGGGATTGTGCTGCGATGTGCTAGGATTGTGTGGGATGAGGTGGGAAGATGCTGGGGTTGTGCTGGGATGTGCTGGGTTGGAAATGGTACATGTTCAGATGGTGTGGGATGGTGCTGGGATGGTGCTGGGATGGTGCTGGGATGCTACTGGCATAGTACTTGTATATGCTGCAGTGGGGCTGGGATGGTAATCGAATGTGCTGGGATGGTGCTAAGAGGATCTGGGATGGTACTTGTATGTGCTGGGATGGTGTGGGTTGGTGTCCGGTGGTACTGGTATTGTGTGGGGTGGTGCTGCGATGTGCTGGGATGGTGCTGGGGTAGTAGTGGTATATGCTGGGGTGGTGCTGGGATCACAGAATCACAGAATCACAGAATTGTAGGGGTTGGAAGGGACCTCAGAGCTCATCGAGTCCAACCCCCTGGCAAAGCAGTTCCTACAGCAGGTCGCACAGGTCGGCATCCAGGCAGGTCTGGAACATCTCCAGAGCAGGAGACTCCCCCACCTCCCTGGGCAGCCTGTTCCAGTGCTCCTCACCTCACTGTACAGAAGTTCCTTCGCACATTTGTGCAGAACTTCCTATGCTGCAGTTTCCAGCCGTTTCCCCTCGTCCTGTCTCCACTCACCACTGAAAACAGTCTGGCCTCGCCATTCTGCCCCCCACACCTCAGATACTGATAGACCTGGATCAGGTCCCCTCTCAGTCTCCTTTTCTCCAGGCTGAACAGACCCAGCTCACTCAGCCTTTCCTCATAGCAGAGATGCTCCAGGCCCTTCACCATCTTGGTGGCCCTCCGCTGGACTCTTTCCAAGAGATCCCTGTCTTTTTTGTACTGGGGAGCCCAGAACTGGACGCAGTGCTCCAGATGAGGCCTTACCAGGGCAGAGCAGAGGTGGAGGATCGCCTCCCTCGACTTGCTGGCCACGCTCTTTTTAATGCACCCCAGGACGCCATTGGCCTTTTTGGCCACAAGGGCACACTGCTGGCTCATGGCAACCTGTCATCCACCAGGACACCCAGGTCCCTCTCCGCAGAGCTCCCCTCCAGCAGCTCATCCCCCAACCTGTACTGGTGCATGCAATTATTCCTCCCCAGATGCAAGACTCTACACTTGCTTTTGTTAAACCTCATCTGGTTTTTTTCTGCCCAGCTCTCCAGCCTGTCCAGGTCTCGCTGAATGGCAGCACGGCCTTCAGCCAATCCTCCCAACTTCGTATCATCACAAACTTGCTGAGGGTGGCCACCATCCCCTCATCAAGGTC
The DNA here is from genome assembly GCF_026119805.1 of Tympanuchus pallidicinctus. NCBI lineage: Eukaryota > Metazoa > Chordata > Aves > Galliformes > Phasianidae > Tympanuchus > Tympanuchus pallidicinctus. The sequence continues at coordinate 106,907 of NW_026294801.1, forward strand.
ATTGATGAAGATGTTGAACAAGGACCCAGCACAGACCCCTGAGGAACAGCGCTGCTTACAGGCCTCCAACCGGACTCTGCACCAACAACGACCCTCTGTGCTCTGCCAGTCAGCCAGTTCTCAACCCACCTCACTGTCCACTCATCCATCCCACACTTCCTCAGCTTTGCTATAAGGATGTCGTGGGGGATCTCTGACTGACTGGCATCTCTCTGATTAAAATACATTGTATTAAAATGGCCACTTAAATGACCACATGAAAGGAATAACAGCAAGGTTCGTTTTGGTTTCAGTGCATTTGGCTGTACAAGGAGGTATCACCCAGGTGAAACTCCCTTCACTAGGAAAGCATCACGGACACAATGGTATCATGGAACTGCTGGGCTCTGTCCAGGTACACGCCTGGAACAAAATAACAATGAAAGAAAACTAAAGGAAAATGAAAAGGTCAAAAGTAATCGTAGAATCATAACAGAAAGAGTCAGTAAAACCCAGAGCTCACCTCATGTCTCTGTTGTAAGCACACCCACCGTTGGCAGAAACCTCACAGCATGAAGGGACTTGTAAAGAAGAGCGCTGGTTTGGATTCGCTCTTTGCACAGCGGCTGGAAGAACTGTGCACATCTCCATTACTTCTCATGCCTGTGAAAGTCGTCGTCTCGACATCGTTGCTGCCACTGCTGGTTCTGTATTGAACATGAGAACACGTGAAACCCCCATTGACTCGGTGCCCCTAAGGATTAAATGTGAAATGGCAAATGGTTCAGTCGTGTATCACAATGGAATCTGTACAGAGGATACTACACCCTAGCCCACAACCCTAACTTTAACCCAAACCCTGCCCTAAACATAACCCTGACTCTAAACCTTACTCTAAGCCTAGCCACAACATTAATCCTAAACCTAATTCCAAACCCTAACCCTAAGCTCAACCCTAAATCTTACCATAAGTTTAACCCTCAACCAAACCCAATCCCTAACCCTAACACTACCCAAAATTAACCCCAAACTCTAACCCCAACCCTAACTCTAATGCAAACCTGAAACCTTGCTCTAAACCTTTCTGCAAATACTAACCCTCACACTAATATTAACCCAACCTGAACATCAACCCTAACCCTGACCCAGTCCCTAACCCAAAACAAACACTAACCCTAATCCTAACCTTAATCCTAACCCCAGCTGTATCCTAACCCTAAATGTAAACCTAGCACTGAACCTAACCCTAACCCTTACCCTCAAACTTAACCGAACCCTAACCCTACCCTGGCCCAAACCCTAACCCCAAGCATAACCCTAAAACTCAACACTAACACCAAACTCTAACACTAACCCTAACCTAAGCTTTCACTGCCCCAAACCTAAAACTAACTCTAACCCTAACCAAGTCCAGCAAGCCCCCTTCTTCTCCATTTGTGGCCCAGCAAGCCCCCTTTCTTCTAGTTCAGGACCCAGCAAGCACCTTCTTGTTGCTTTGTGGCGCAGCACACCCACTTCTTTCTGGGTATGGACCAGCAAGCCCCTTCCTTCTGGGTTTGAGTCCAGCAAGCCCCCTTCCTTCTGGTTTGTTGCCCAGCACTCCCCCTTTCTTCTGGGTATGGTCTTACAAGCCCTCTTCCTTCTGGGCTCAGGAGCAGCAAAACCCTTCTCTATTCATTCCAGCCCAGCAAGGACCTTTCCTTCCGGCTTTGGGCCCAGCAATCCTCATTCCTTCTGGCGTTTGACCTTTCCAGCCTCTCTTCTTCACTGTTTCAGTAGAGCAAGTCCACTTCTTTCTGGCTTTGAGCTGAGCAAGCCCTCTGCCATCGGGGTTTCTTCCTGGTGAGCCCCCTTCCTTCTCAGTTTCTGCACAGCAAGAATCTCCCTGACGGATTTGCTGCCCAGCAGGCTGCTTTCCTGCTCCATTCTGCCCCAGGAAGCCCCGTTCCTTCTGGCTGTCTGCCCAGCCCGCCACGTTCCTTCTGTGTTTTAGTCCAGCCAGTCCCTTCGTTCTGGTTCCTGGCCCAGGAAAACCCCTTTCTTCTGGGTATGGAGCAGCAAGCCCCCTTTCTTCTGGCTTTGGGCACAGGAAGGCCCACGTGTACAAAGGGACTGTAAAAAGCCCAAGCAAGCAGATAAAAATGCTTGTGCTGTTCCCACTGGACCTCGTGCCCGGTGCAGGAGGGAGCCACACCGGGCGAGAGAGCGCGGATCTCAACACCCTGTTGCTGCAAGGCCCTGTGATCTGCTGGGAAACGGGAAGAAGAGCGCGATACCACACACCGTGACAGCAAATGTGGGCCTGAACTGGTTGGCCACTGCCTGGCCAGCTCACTCAGATCAGCCACCAGCAGCAGCGCAGGAGTGCATTTGCAGCAGATGATCAGGATCGTTCACAGCTGAGCATCAGACACAGCACAGCACGGCGTACGCTACCAAGAACTTGAACAAACAGGATGTGTGAAGGGCCCAGGACTGCCACAGAGCCCAGGGAGGCTGATGGCTGCACCCTGCCAGCGAGGGGTGGACGGAACCTCGCGAGGCAGAGCTGCGCAGCCTCAAGTTAGGGATTGTTCCCAGCTCTCTGAGCAGCAGGGCTGTGCCTGTGGGCAGCGGCACGTGGAAAAGCAAAACTAATCGAGACAAAACAAACACACTGGAACTGAATGACAGTTCCAAGGAATCGCTGTTGACTACGAGCAACTGAACCCATGGCACAGCCCAAAATCCCAACAGTGTTACAAAAGAAGGCAGGCTGCCTGGCTGCTTTTCCACCCCGCTCAAGCCTTCACACAACGGAGGGGATACAGGTTTTAAGAACGGAGCCTTTATTCATGACACTGGAAAGATGTTTGAAAGCATCTGGTTTTCCATAAGGAGGAAAGGAAATCTGGCTTGCTACGATGCATTGATATAAAAATTGTGCCTCTAATACGAAAAAAAGGTTTGCATACTTGAGAGCACAGTACCATCAAGAATTCCTAACAGTATTTTTGACAGAATAGGGAGAACAAGCTCTCGTGGACAGAACTTAATAGTACAAAACAATCACAAGCATCCTACAGTGAATTCTGACCATTTGTGAGCGCAGTTCCAGAAAAGGACACTCTTGAATTGTCGTTCACACAGCGTTGGCTTCTACTCTGCCAGGTCTTAATCAAGCCTTGAAAGGGCTCCATACTCAAAGCACAACAGACCTGAGTTTGGGTGGCCTTGACCCTACTGCGAGAAAAGTCCTGCAGTCAAAGTACAGTAGGATACAGAGATGCACAGAGATGCAGCAGGAGAATGCACCTGCTAAACAGCAAATCCAACACGCACACCAATTTCTGATCTACCACAGAGTGCTGTCCTGGGAGGCACTGAAAAATGACAAAACTACCATTTCTGTTCTCTGCTGCACAGCCATGCCAAACACGCACGCTGTTCTCTGCACACACGCTGCAGCCAAGGCCCCTGAGCAGAGCAAACGCTGCCTACAACACGTCGGGAGCTCCGCTTCCTGCTGCTGCCAAAGGCTGAAAGCTGGCTCTAAGAGCCCACAAATCAAACAGCTGTCAAAGAGGAGCCATCAGGCAGATAACAGCACGAACAAAATGAAGTCTCACACGCAGGCTGTGGCGTTCCCATGAAGTCACAGCTCCCCAAGAATCAAACGTGATCCTCTCTAGAAGTGTCGGGAAAGCTTGAGGCGTCGCTGCTGACAGCAGCCCTGCTGATTTTGGCTACTCTCACTACAGTCAAAAACTGGAAAAGCCCACTTTCAGGCAGGATCCATGCGGTGCTGCAGCCCAGGTGGGCTTTTTCTCTCCGTGAAAAGCCTTCACGTTAAGCTTACCTGACATAGGAAGTCACTAACTATCCTGTGAAACGTGGTACTCCTGAATCCACGAGCCTTTCTCCCCTGTGCACAGGGCCCTGAGCTTTTCAGCCGTCCGAGGGACAATGTGTGAAAGCAGCTCCGTGGCTGTGTGTCCTGAAGGTTCATCGCTGGCAGAAACGTCCAAATACACAACAACAGGGCCGGTGTCCTTTGACAGCTCCGCTGCCACAGAGAGCTGGCCCTTCTGCAGCTCTGACAAGCTCTGCTGGCATTCTTCAATCTGCTCTCGAAAGAATCAGCCAGTTCTTGAACTTCTAATCTGACCGCAACTCGCTCTACTTCCACTTCACCGTCTGAAAACAAACCCAAGAAGAGATTTCCTTAGCTCTACTCACTGCAGCCAGAGATCAGCAGCTTTTGTTCTGTAGGATCTCCAGGGTAAAACAAAGCCAAACCGACTGCAGGAGAGACCGGAAGGAACTGTAAAAACCACCCAACCGACTCACCAGCATCACCTGTAGCTGTCCAAATTCAAGCAGTTTGATGTCTCAGAGGGCAATGAGTTCATTTCTGTGGCGATGACATGCTTTGCACACACCTCAGCAACTCGGCCCCTTCTCACGAGGCTCCTGGAATACTTCTGCTGTGTCCGGAAGAGGAGCTTCAGCTCTCCAAGAGCTCCTTCCGCTGAGCGGCATCTCTGGCCCAGCTGTAAAGTTCTGCCCTCTCTTTGAAGACAATTCCTTCACATTCTTCTCCAGTGGCTTTGTACCCTCAGCTCGACACTCATCATGCACTGAAGTGAATGAAAAGCCCTGCCTTCTCCAAATGGGAGAGCCCAACAAGTTCCAGCGTTTGAAATTCATTTTAGCAATGCAACACTGCCTGCACCACGCTGCATAGCAAGTTGTTTGATTCTTAAGCTATCCAGTGTGCTGGCCACAATTCCCCAGCGAAATTTCAGGCCTGCTGAATGATGTGCTAAGTGATAACGCAGCACTGTTAGCATCCCAGGTGCTCTCCTCTTAAAGACCGTGAAATAACTTCATGCTGGCATCTGACAGAACAAGAATCAACTGAAAATAATAAACGGAGGCCTCACAGCTGCATGTCCTCCACGCTTTCTACGTGCGCATTACTGGCTTTTAACATTCTTCAATTGACACATCTTCCAAAGCTACAGAAAAACTTGGAAGAACTGCAGAAACGCGTGACAGACAAGCATTTCTGGTGGGAGAAGTGACACCGAAGGAGAAAAAGAGCAGGTAAGGCGAGAAAAACCCCACAGAAGTCATACTGTGATGAAGAGATGAGGAAAGGCAGACAGATATTGAAGAAAGAGGAAGACGACATTCTGCAGACTTCACCAGATCAGCTGTTCCAATTAAAGGACACCACCTACTGTTTATTGGTGCTCTGAATCATTACACTAACCTGCAATTAAGGTCTGTTCTTTACAGGAGGCCAAACTAGAAGATTACAGTCATTGCAAGCTCCTCATCCTATTAGGCACGCTAGGGTCAAACACGAAATCCAGACACGAACAACTGTGTTAAGCCTTACAAAGCTACGCAAGGCTACTTCCAGTTAAACTCATCTCTACTTGAGCTTGCAGTTCTTCTCCTTCCTAAAAAGCTGCATCACCACCTCCTGGTAAATCCTGAGATACGTGAGCAGTTTCTGTGCATTCTGCTTCTTCGCTGCTCGCAGCTGACTGCACAAATTCCGCTGCTGTTCACTGGTTGCTCAGTATGTAAATCTGTACAAGGAAGGAAGAATAAGTCAGCACGATTAATAAAACAGGAAGCAAATAAGCCATGAGAGCCTAACTTTCAAACTACATTAAGGCTGGACACTAAGAATAACCGCTCCCTCCAATAAAGCCGCATTTCCCCCCTCCTCTCCCTCCCTCTCTCCCTCCCTCCCTCCCTCCCAGCAACTGATAAATTTCTCCATTTCTAATTACAACTGCAGTACAGAGAAATCATGACTGAAAGTTCTCAGTCTCCAACTTTCCTACAGCTCCTACAGCTCCTACTGCTTCAGAGCAGCTAAGTAACAGGGATTAAGGGAAGCGAACAACTGGGCAAAAAAACAAACAAGAACTCTTCATTACTCTTAAGACACACTCAAGCTGGACTCGACAAGAGACTGAAGTGCCTTTGGAGCAGTGCGATTCCAAAACGAGCACCATTTCCCTTGGAAACTGCTCTGAAATCCCTCCACTCTTACATACCTGCTAGGAGGAATTCTACCAGCCAAAGCCGTTTCTACTTTAGGAGGCAAAGCTGTTTCCTTTCTCTCCCTGAGACACCTGAGAAGCAGTAACACATTCCCTCTGCAGCTCAGGTTTGACTGGGGGGCCTGCTGCCAAGAACAAACATCAGTGGAAAACAGCTGATAAGACAGCTAAATACTGAGATCATTTCTGGCACGTACATTATGAAGCAACCTAACGATACTCAGAACATCTTGCATTCAGAGCTTTTGAAAAGGCATCCTTAGATAAAAAGACACTCATTCAGGATAACTAAGGAACTGTAAATCTGCCATGCTTTGGTTTTCTGCTGCTATCCAAGAACCTCCGCGCAATAATGAAGATTTCAAACTTGCCACTGCCACTACAGACACCAGCTTCCTTTGACATTTACTTATATTTCTGGTAGCCCAATATGTGCCACCTTTTATTACTATACAGACACTCACAGCCTCAGAAAGGGTGACTGGCCAAATGGAAGATGACAGGTTTTCTCAGTTGAAGTACTGTTAGAGTCTGTTGGTTCCAGCAGCACTATACTTTCCCCTTCCCTTTGAAATTCAAGTCTCAGACCAGGAACAGGTCAGCATTTTCATACCGTTACAAGAATTAGTGATGGCCTTACACCAAACAAAACACAGCTACAAGGAAGAGCCACACGGGAATCATCTGCAGAGGAAAAGCAAAACCAAGGACTGCAAAAGCCAGTCAGAAACGGAAAGCTGTCTGCAGCAGCTGTACTACCGATGAGCTCTGAGCATGTGAAATTCCAGAAGATCTGACACAGCGACTGAACAGAACTTATTTCACATCTCTTCTGGGAAGCACAAGAAAAACCAGGGCAATCCAAGGCATAAAGATGTAAAGCTACCGGAAAGGAATGGAGGCAGAGCAGCAGGATGCCTCCGAGTTGAAGGGATGACTCGAGTTGAAGCTGAAGCACACGTGCTGCTCTCGTAGTGGCCAGTCAGAGCGAGGCCTGCGCACATCCACTGCCAGTTCAGCTCAAAAAGGCACTCAGCACTTCACCCTGACATCTTAAACAGCGCCTCGCACACATTCCAAAATCCTACCCGCAGCTCCCTGTCTCACTGCAGACCAACGCTGAATCCTGCATAAGGCACGTTTCTGCTCTCACGTGCAAACAGCTACAGCTCAGCATCACTCAAGTTGAAAGTCTAGGATTTGGAGATCACAGACCTGCACTGGCACTGAAAGAATCGACGTCCTATTAAGACAGAAGAACTCAATGACCAGCACTAATGAATGACTGACTAATGAGCAGCACAGCTGAATAAATTACTAGCTCAGTTAACGCTCACCTTCTTCCAGAACTTTAAACGAGAAGTCGGAGGGCCCATCTTGTGCTGGAGGAGCCAGCTTGGATGCCTCGCTCTCCCAAGGTTCCTGAGCTGCACTGCAGCTTTTGGCTGCTTCAGCCACTCCCGGTTTTTCCTGCTCTGCTTTCTGAGATGTTCAAATTCCATCAGCGCTCCTTCCTGGAGGATTAAAGCCGAATCCAAAGAGGGAACCGATGGCCGAGGTCTTGCCAGATGGGAATGTCTTTTCGTTACTGAAAACGCTCTTGACACATTCAGACCTCAATACAAACTTTGGAGCAGACACCACGGTTTTTCTTGGCGTTTCACAGGTGCTTAAAGCCTCTGAGGCCTCTACAGCGGCATCAGAACCATCACCACCATGGCTGAGGTCGCTGTGTTCCCTGGTAGCTTCCTCCAGCACAGCTACAGAGTTGGCACCACAAGGAGACGCTTTGGCTGCGTTCGTACCAGAAACATGAGCTGTTATCCACGTGCCTTTCTCACAGCTGGGCTCACTCTTGTCCCTGTTTGCTGTTTCTTGAGATTGGAGTGTAACTCCACCACCTGAGGGCAGTTCATTTTTGTCTTTTCCATCCATGTTTGTCAAGCCTGCTGTACGCTCCTTGGGCGGATCGTCTTCCTTAGCGCAATTTGTATTGCACTCCTCTATGCCAAATTTAAATCCACCTGGAGGCATCCACACTGAGAAGTTACATCTTCCCTCTGCAGGCTCCGCTTCAGCATCTGCCAGATTCTGAGAGGTACACGCTGGGGTTTTCCCATCGAGTTGAAAGGACAGTTCTTGAAGAGATACTGCTGAACGAGTTTTGTTTGCGTTCTGCAGGGCAGCACATTTTGGGGCAGCGGGTTCATTTCTCACTGCAGAGATGTTACAGTCCCACTGCCCTTCCTTTGTCGCAAAGGCGGATCCTAATTTGTCCTGTGCGGCACTGACACAGGACTCTGCAGGTTTTAAACCTGTGGGTGCAAACGCAGGTCTTGTAAAACAGCCTGCTTCAGGCAGAGGTGGATTTGCGCTCGCCTGGGGCAGGCCGTAGTTGTAGCGATCATCACCTCCACGAGGAGAAAGGATTCCAGCAGACGGAGCATCAAAACACACAGGTGCACCACAGGTGCCTTGAGGAAGCACAGCAGCACAAGTGCTGTGCAGAGGCGGCGCGTGGATCGCTTGTTGCTGAGCACGTCGACGTGCTGAGGTGCAGCTCCGTTCGTGCCACAGACAGGCGCCTACAGAAAAACACACCGTTACTTCCTCGTGCAAAAGGAGAAAAAGGGACCAGGGGGCTGAAGCCCATGCAACGTGCACTCTTCATAGCAAGGTGCACCTTAAAATTAGATTTCAACTCTCATCAGTTTAAACTGAAATCATACGTTCAAAACTTGGATGGTACCTGAACACACAGACTGGAGAGAAGCGTAAGTGAACTGACTCATTTCCTTTAGTACCAAAAAAGTCAAAACCAGCAAGTCCCCACACTACTTTGGGGAAAAGAACATCGCAGACAACGAGCAGAGGACATTGCCAGCACGTTAAAAACATCTTTTGCTGGCTGCTTCTCCCAAACCCCACGTCCCAAAGATCAGCTGATAATGGAACTTTCTGCCTGTCTCCAGCAGACCTCAAGTGTAGTAAATGCTCTCTAGGGAACCGCAGTGATACCCAGCTGCACACAGAATCACAACCAGCTGTTTCCAACAAATCAGTAGAAATGGCTTGAGCAGATTTGTTTGTCCTCACCTCTGTTGGTGGTACATTGGTTGCAGCAGTTCTTCCAAGACACTGCGAGTCACAGCAGGTGACTGGCTACTGCAAACAGACGGGCCAGAGGTAGCAACTGAACACCAAGTAAAGGGTTTGCATCCAGCTTTCATTTCTGACTTGAATGAACTTTCCCCAGGGACCAGTTTTACTCATTCATCTCAGAACACTGCAGAAAGGTTTTAAGAAGTCTCACTGTTTAGCTAAGCGGTCAATTAAAAATCCAGCATCGACTTACCCTTCCAAGGAGCTTCACGAAGGTGTTGTGCTCTCCCATAACCATCTGACACAGTATCTGCTCCACAGCTTTCAGCAGGCCAGCGATGAGATGGCACGCTTACACTGCAACTGTTACGTTTCATTTCCCGTGTTTCATTCTGTTAAAGACAGGGTTTCAATTAAGAGAATGGAAACGTATGAAACACAGGTATGTGGGGAAAACCCAAGGAATGATCCCTACGCTCCTTTGCTATTTAAAAGCACGTTCAAGATCTGAGACAAAAGAAAAAAGAAGAGTTAACTGCTGCAATAATCCACGACCTGCCCATGCTTTACAAAACCGAGACTGTGCCCTGAAGCTAGAAATAAACCCAGAACCAAGATGACAACAGCTAAGCTGAAGAAAGCACAACTTTCTGCACACACAATCCTCAGCATTACTTCCTATATCTGAGTACCAAATTAGAGTTTGTAGGCAAAGTTTCACTCTTGCCCTGAATTTAAGCGGATGTTTATAGCAGTTCTCTTCACTGAGTTAAGAGGTAGCCTGGCAAGTGAAGCTTAGTTCAGTGCTTGGGTGACAAAGTACTTACCAGAACAAAAAGATCAACTCTTCTGCATCCAGTATAGTGACAAAAGCTGTTTACCTTTAAAGCTTCCACTTGCTGACACAGCTTTTGAAGTAAGGACTTGTGATCTTCTGCCCACTGCAGGAGAGTCTGAGCAAAGAAAATAAGAAAAGCTTACTGAACTTGGATTTTCTTACACAAAAGGAACACTTCCCTAAAAGAGTAACCGGCTAATAGAGCTGGTAGGTGTTAGTTGGTGAGAAAGAGAACTTCTTGGGTGATGGAACTGCATCTTTCACTTCCACGTGCGCAGCTCGTGAGATGTTTCTGGAGGCAAGACTTCCCTCCTCACCGTTCTCCCCAGGCTCCCGGATCACTGCCTCCAGCATTTCCGTCACAGCTCTAACAGATACCGGCAGCTAGAAATGGATTGGAAACGCAAGTCGTGATGGCAATTCTTCCTCAGAGCAAGAGACTGCGTCCTGATCGACGGCGGCACAGCGCACACGGCTTTCTGCAGAAACTCGGGGTGTTTTTGCTGTTGTTTTCCCCCAGGAAAGCCCCACACCTGTTAACATTAACTAAGAGGACCATTCACACAAGCATTGATTCTTGTACTGACTTGGGCAGCTACTGACGGGTCAGAGGAGCTTTCCTCAGTGATCTTCATCAGGCAGTGCTGCCTTTCAACAAGACAGGCTCTGCGTTCTTCTTGTTCCTCTGGTAGCACACCATCACTCTCAACCTCCTCTGCCTTTCTTTGACCAAGCTAAGTAACAGCACATCGATCAGGAAGAACTGGTCAGAACGCAAGTGACAGAAAAGCATTCTGAGGTAATGCAATTTACAGACTTACAGTGCATAGGTTCCAGTGCGAAACCGCAGTGTTAACAGCTTCAAAGGCTAATAAAGCATCATCAGTTTTGCCTTCAGCTGCACCCAGCGTTGCAAAAGCCACACGTGCCTCTTCTTCACAGGCTGCAACCTGGAGGACCTACAACCAAAGCCACAGACAAGTCACACACAACACAGTGTGGACACCTGGAACAGTCGGTGTAAGACTGTAAGCATCTAGTAAGTAGGCAGATAGGAGGAGGTTCAGACTATGCCTGCTTTCCCTGCATGACAGGAAAGCAGCTTTTCAGAAAGCTGGTGCTAAGGCAGTTCAGTGTCCTCCAACCAGAGAGTTTTAAAACTCCGAGGAGTTCAACAGAAAGATCCTACCAAACCTCAGCATTAGCAGCACAGCGACAAAAAAATAAGACAACCACCACCCATCAACACACAAAGCCAACCAAAACAAAACACCAACCAACCATTGGCATGCAAGCCCGCGACGTACAACCCCTCTTACTCTCCTCTTTGAATATCCGTCAGTACCTGGATGTCCACACTGTGGAAATGCTTGAAGAGAGCATCAGCAGGTTCAGGAATACTTCTGTGCTTTTTGATAGTTTTCAAGCTAAGCAGAATTTCCTTCCAGTAGCAGACGCTTCTTCCCATAGATTCTTTCTGGTCGCACGAGTTCAGGCTAACGCCCTGTTGAAGAAGAGAAATTCAGACTGCCACAGAAAATTCCAATAACGTGTCATTCTTACTTTTTCTTCTCTGATGCAGTTGTTTTCTCGAGAAGTTTCAAGAGCTTTTCTCTGACACTTGGGACGTATTTCAGAAGGTCTCTCTATAGTCACAGAAGGTAACACGGGGAGAAAACAACGTTGCTTTTACCTGTGCTGTTCAGAGCAGTGAGGTAGAGAGTACTTGTCAGGCAAGGTGGTTGCTCCAGTCATGCCACCAAAATCAGCAGCACTTCTCAGTACTACATTCTCATCTGATTTTATTTAGCCTGTTACGTTTGCAAATCAGAGAAAAACAGACGGTACTTATTTACAGACAATCTTAACTTACTGTTGCTTGCAGGCTTCTTGCCCAGTGTATAATTAAGGCAGGTGAAGGCCGTGTCTCTCTAGGGCTCACACAGTACTCCATCCATGCTGTACAAGAAGCTTCAGCTTGGCTGCCGAGTCTGGCCTGAATGTCACCAGAAACATTCCTCAGTTAGCATTCCCTCTTTTCCATCTGCTCACACGTCATTTGTTTGATGAACACAACAAGCAGCTTTAGTCCTAAGCCAGCACTTCTTTACAAATGCAATATCAGAAACGTAAAGCCCGTTTTTACAAAGCTCTTCACCATCTCACACCCCTGCAGCAAAAAACCTTGAACGTTCAAACAAAAGGAACTGGTTTTATGCAGCCCATGGCAATCAATTCAGAAGCCCTCTAGAAGGTTGCTTCCAATATTTCCCAACTGAAGCATTCCTACGTTGTTTTTTTCTGCATGAGAGTACACACAGCATCCCACCAGGACCTTTGCTTCTCAGTACAGTTCTGCTTGCACAGCAGCAACGGCAAGCAAGGAGGTTGATGTGTGCCACGCTGAGTGCTGAACTTCTCTTGCAGCTCTAAGTTGCCAGTGAACACCATCCCGAGTAAAAAATCCTGCTTTGGTAAAAACAAACAAACAGAAGGAATTAGGGACCAAAAAACCGGCATTTAAATGCATTTAACAACTTGGGAAGCTTGCTTACTTCAAGGACCAACAGGCAAACGGATTCAGGAGCATCTGTTTCCAGTCTCGATGTCTCGTGGGGCGAGTGAAAAAGTTGTTGTAACGATCTGCGCAGTGGGAATAACGCTGACACAGAATTCCACTGCAAGCCAAGCCACGCGAGGTGCTGGAGACCACAGCTGTGCATCCAAACAGCACCTGTGCAACAACAAGGGTTGTGAGAAGCCAGGGTCTGCGTCCGAGTCAGGAAGACCTGCCTCTGATCAGAGCTGGGTTTCACTGCAAGAGGAGCGAGCTCTGAACGTTTCTCCCAGCAAAGCACTTCCCACCAACCTCCTCCCACCTGCTCGCCTCTGTCTAACAAGCTGCTACCAAGAAGTTCCAAGTAAGATGCCGCCTTCTTCAAGTGACTTCTGCACCTGTTCACACTGCACAAATAACTCCTGCAGAAGCAACAGCTACTTCACAGAAGGGCGCAACCAAAGTGCATTGGCACTTGTCAGTGGTTTTGACAAAGCACAGAATGGAGATAACATCACACTTCTCCAACAAGGAAAATCTTTGGCCTACGAGCAAGAAGCACAAACCGTTTTGTAAGTTGTGCGTTATGTATTTAAAACATGATGAACAAACTTCTTCAGAGAGGCCGCAGTAGCATAAACTTCTGTTTCATATATAAAACAGATGCACAAATATAACACACATACAAAGAGAAAGGGCCATAAGCCTCCTTGCTTTGCACCCTGAATAGTCTACCTGTTTCCGACCACTAAGAGCCAAGTAGGAGGCCACCAGCATTCTACTCTTGTTACGCTCAAATTCAAAGCCAGACTTCACCTTCAAGTTAAGCTTAAAAAACGGGAAGACCTCATTAGTTCACAACTCATCCTGGAATTATTTCGCTTTCATGCCTCTAACCTGTGTTCACAGATTACACATAAATAAGTACGGGCCTTCCTGTCAGCACTTACCAGCGTACAAGCACACAAAGCTCAACAGGCAGCTTCAACTGGAAATGAATCAGAACAGACCAGAAGACAACAGTGTGGAAGCAGGAAGTATGTGAGAAATTCTTCAGAACCTGGCACGATGACGCTGCCTCTCCGCCGCAGCTGAAGGTGGAACTTCTTGCAAAGCAGCCTCTCATTAGGGGAAAGATGAACAGCTGTGACAGACACTGGTCTGTTGCTGCAAATGAAGCACTTGGAGAAGAACCTCTGATACAGAGTCACGTGTATGCGGAGTGTAAGCAGCACCTCTCACCAATATCGTGTTCAGCAAGTTCTCCTTGCTCTGGTGCCTGGGGACTGACATCTCCCACAGCCTCTGTGCCGAGAAAAGATCTCTCTTTAGAAGCTCCACTCCCAACGAGGCTTTCAAACAATGTAAATAAACCACTTTTGTTTGCAAAAGATTCCACAATCGCTTTCAAGAAGTCTTCCTTGCCGTGGCTTCAGTTCAGCAGCCTATGACCTAGAAAAACATGGTGTCACATCAGAACACTCAAACAAGGACAACAGTGTTTGATGCAGTGGGTTGTTCCTGCTGCTTCCGGCTGGGAAGCAAGATTTCCCTTCAGATATTTGCAAATTTCTTCCTTACACTCTCCCTGTAATTAAGCCACTCTTCTAGCATATGGGCTGACAGCAGTCCCAAGGCATTTTCAAATCCAGTTCTCCAGAGTTACTGTGAATTTTTATTATAAGGGCGCTGCAATTGTCCTCAAAATAAGTAGCTGTCAGTCTCACCTATTCAGGAACAATTCAGCCCGATGCCCGGTGTTTTCTTGGTTTTCATCTACAGCCCATAGGACAGTGAAGACTGAAAATGACTGCCTCAGCTTTACCATAATAAAAAAGAAAAAGAAAGAAAGAAAAAAAGAAAGGAAAAAAAGCAGCAAACCTGTTGGAACAAAGAAGGGAACAGAAGTGACAGGAAAAGAGCAGTATTTTCTTTTACACTTGGGACGAGCAGTGCTTACAAATAGTGTATTAGTAGGCAGAAACCAGCAGACTAGGAGACACTGGAAGTCAAATTCTATCTTAACGTCCTGCAGACACAAAGAAAAAGCCCAGTACGTGTCAGGATCAAACCGCTGCTTGCAATTCATACGCAGCCAAAATGCAGAACGTTTCATGGTGTGTTCCAAGACGCCAAGCGTGCTCTTTAACAAGCCTTTAACTCTGACATGAGCTGCTCATAAGATTAAAGCAGAACTACGGAACATCTGTAATTACTGGTTTCATTACCACACTGGCTTTTTCGGTCGCAGGCCAACATTTCCAGCACATCTTGCCCAGCCCCATCTCCTCTTATTAGTTTTGACTTTGGTTTAGGAATCTGGCGAGCAAAGAAAAGAATTGCTACAGCTTCTTGACAACAAAAAGCAAATCTCTTCATTTAGTCTTACAAGTTAGGAAACAAGCTTGTTTCTTTTCAGGAAAGGACACGAGGTGAGAAACTGAACGATTGCAAACAGCTGTAAGAGCGCACAAGAGAAAGCGATGTTCTGAGCGCAAGCACTTGTGCAAAAGGAAAACTGATTGCATTCCATAAAGCACAGAATTCAGCTTCATCAAGCTCTGCTGTCTATGCAAGAAGTGTGCGAGAGCTACTCGGGTCATTCCCCTCCCTCCCGTATCAATAACCTTAATGTCAGTTAATGCGGCTGCATTACAGAGAAGGGAACAGCCTACAGCAAATACACTCGTTAGCCCTTCAGAGTCGTTGCACTGCTGACAAGTGAAACAGCTGAGATTTTCTTCACCCCACTTGAAATCTTTCCAACAAGTACGGAAGAGTAAGATTTGGCGAGGAGACAGCCTTAAAAACAGCAGCTAGTTTTTGGAACGCAGGCGTTCAGTGCGTGCACAGCGAGAGCACTCAACTGCAACCACTGCAGGCACAAACGGAACAGGGACCGACACGGAAAGCGTTCAGGTACCACCAGGCTGCGAGTTCACACGCATCTCTCCATCGTGCCGCGCTGCTCTGCGCTGTTTCCAGCAGGAAAGTTCCAGCACGCACGTAGAAGCGTCCCGCTCCGCACAGCGCCGGCCTCGCGACCGCCGCCTGCAGCGCGACGTCAAGGCGCCCGCGGAGCCGCTCGTCTCCAGCGAGTTCCCCAGCGCCATCGCCGGGCCGCGCCGCCCGCCCGGACGCCCCGCTCCCCCACCTGCCGGCGGCCGCCAGCCCGCGCTCGCCGCTCTCCAGGAAGGCCCGCACGGAGCGGAGCGGGGCCGGGGCGGCGCGGGCTCGGCCTCGCTGAGGTCCCCCACGTCCCCGCAGCCGGAGCCCCGGAAGCGGAGCGGGCGCACGACGACAGGCATCGCCGCGGGCAGCCGGGCGGAGCCGCGCGGTGAGGACGCGATGACCGAGCGCAAAGGACCCCGCCCGGACTGCCCGCCCCGTTCGGCGGACTGACCAATGGGAGAGGCGAGGGGGCGGGGCCGAGCGCGGGCGCCCCGCCAACGGCGGCTGCCGACGCGAGGCCGCCGCGACGGCGATGGGGCCGGCGGGATGGCGGAGCCGCGGGGCTCCGCGCGGAGAAAGCGGCGCTCCGCCGCCCCGTGCCTCGGGGACGCCGGGCGGTCAGGGGAAGGCACCGCCGCCGGCCCCGTCCGTCCCCCGTCGGAATCCAGCTGTTCTCGGAGGCGGAACCGAGCCGTCCTCCGTCGTTGCGGCGAGGCGCCGTCCCCGCTGAGTGACGTCATCAGCCCCGCGACCCGAGCAGGGGGCGGCCGTGCGGAGCAGCCGGGCCTCCGAGAGCCGCCTCGGCTTCTGCAGGCGGCTGTTCGGGGGGCACCGGGGCGGGGGCCGGGCTTCAGGTGCTGCAGGGGCCGCGTGCCGCTCTGCGTTGGCCTCGTGACGTCGCTGCGGTGCTCGGGGTTCCGCTCGGCGGGGGCGGCTGCCCTGCGTCTCCCCGCCTCCCCCACCCCGTGCGTTTCACTGCCCTCCTCCCCTCCCCCTGCCACGGATCGCCCGCAACCCCCCCCGTCCCTCTGTGTGACCCCCGGGGTTGCGCCTCCCTCCCCCTTCTTCCCCCTTCGTTTCCCCCGTTCTGATCCCTGTCGTTCTCTTCCGGGCCTCCCCTCTGCGCCTCCCCCATTCTGACCCCCAGGCTCCACCTATCTGTCCCCCCGCCCTCCCGCTCCCTCCCCTGTCCCCCGTTCTGATCTCTAATGTCCCTCCACCCCGTCACGAGTCTCCCCATTCTGTGCCCTACAGTCCCCCCACTTTCCCAGTCCCCTCTATCTGACCCCCAGAATCCCCTCTCCTCCTCCCGGGTACCCCCGCTCCATTTCCCCCATTCTGATCCTTAGAGTCTGCCATCACCCCCCATTACCTTCTCTTTGACCCCCAGGGTCCCGTGTCCTCCTTGCTCCCTCCGCCTTCTGACCCCTTTTTCTGACCTCTGGAGTCCCCTGTGCTCCTCCCTGACCCCTGGAGTCAGTTCCCCCATTTTGACCTCCATTCCCCCCCAACCGGACTCCTTTTCTGCCCAATAGAAGCCCCCCACAACCCCTGGCTCTCTCCTCCCACCCCTTCCTCCCTCCAGCCCCAGATGCGCTTTCTGCCTTGCAGAGGCTCTGTTCACCCTTTTCCCTTCCACAACCCACTAAATTCCCCTCCAACTCTTTTTCAACCCCAGAGGCACCCCACTCCCCTCTTCTCCCCCAGATACTCCCCTGAGGTCTACCCCAGACTCCCACCCCATAGAAGCCCCCCACAACCTCCTCACCACTCCTAGACCCCCTTTCCTCCCTGTAGAGACCCCACTCCTTTTTTTTTCCCCCTCACAATCCTCCATCCACTCCCAGACCTGCCCTTTCTGCCCTACAAAAACCCCTTTTCCCCCTTTCAACTCCTCAAGTTGCCCTCCACAATATTCCCCTCCACAATGTACCCCTCCACCCCCAGACCCTCCTTTCCACTCACAGAAGCCTTTCTCCTCTTTTCTCCCTCACAATCTCCTCCCCACCCCCAGGTCCCCTTTCCACATCACAGGGCTTCTAGCCC
Organism: Tympanuchus pallidicinctus; assembly: GCF_026119805.1. Taxonomy (NCBI): domain Eukaryota; kingdom Metazoa; phylum Chordata; class Aves; order Galliformes; family Phasianidae; genus Tympanuchus; species Tympanuchus pallidicinctus. The sequence continues at coordinate 124,446 of NW_026294801.1, forward strand.
ACCACAATCCCCCAGTTTCCCTCTTCCACCCTTTCTCCACCTCCAGACCCTCTTTCCAGCTCACAGAAGCCCCACTCACACCTTTCCCCCCGTAGATTCCCCACAACCCCCTGTCCACCCCCAGACTTTCTTTCCACCTCTAGAATCATAGAATCATAGAATCACCAAGGTTGGAAAAGACCTAAAAGATCACCCAGTGAGGAAGACTGTGAAGCAAAACAGACCTGGCTGGCCTGAAAGGGTCAAACAGGGAACACGCGGCCCCTCCTGAAAGGGAAGGACTGCCATGTGAAACTGGCAAGCATAAGCTACAGCTTCTTCGTTCCGTGACCAAGAGCAGAACGTGTTCTGTGGAGAGAACACCTTTGGATCTCTGTACTGACCATCATCCACAAAGAGCTGATTAAGTAATGACGTATTGCTGTCAGCTGCATGAATGCTATCTGATTGAAGTATTGTACACTCCTGTAGCTAAAAGATATAAAAGCCCTGTAACAACAATAAACTTTGCTTCTTGCGCCACCAGAGCCTCAGCCCGTCTGTCCCAGGCGTCTTGAGCTGCTCTCCGTCAAGGAGAGTTTGAGGATCTGAGGGATTTCACAGAAGAACTGATCCACAGCATTGCCATGGCAGAGAGGCAGTGAAAATGTATTGGCAGTGTGCAGCAGGGAATAGAGAAGCCCAGTGCCCCAGGCAGCTGCTGCCATGGTGGCACAAGCTCTGCTGTCCATCAAGGTCCCGTAGTGCAGGGGTTTGCAGATGGCAATGTTGAGTCACAAAAATGACTCTACACCAGGTTTGCACACTCTTTACTCTGAGTTATGCTTATGCAATTCTGGGTGCACTCGAACCTAACTCAATTTTACTCATATTTTACACCACATTTACTAACACTTTACTTTGGCTTTACTCACACTTCATTTTTGAGTGTGTTTCACTCACACTTTAATCAAGGTTTACTCAAATTGCTCTTCAACCTTACACACACTTTACACAGGGCTTACTCACATTAATCTCAAGGTTTTACAGACACCCTATTCCTGGTGTGAACACTCTGTCATCCGGGCCTATCCACACTTTAATACGGGTAGACTCACACCTTACTGTGGGTTTTCCTCAAACTTTACTCCACATTTACCAACACTTTGCTCCGGACCAACCCACACTTTGCTCTGGGAGTTTCTCACACTTGACTCCAAGTTTACTCACATTGGACTCCCAGTGTATTCACCATTTTCTCCAGGTTTTACTCACATTTTGCACCAGTCATGCACACTCTTCACTCTGAGTTTAGTCTTACTCTACTCTGGGCAGATTCACACTTTACTCTGGCTTTTACTCACACTTTACTCTGGGTTTATGAACACTGTACTCTGGGTTTACTCATACTTCTGTTTTGACTGTGTTCCACTCACATTTTACTCAAGGATTCCTCAAACTTTTCTTCAACATTACTCACACTTTGCTCCTGGTTTACTCACACTTTTCTCTGGGCTTTACTGGCACCCTACCCTGGGTGTGTGCACTCTCTCTTCAGGCCTACCCACACTTTACTCCGGGATTGCCTCACACTTGACTCTGAGTTTGCTCACACTTCACTCCATGTTTCCTATAGGAAAGAAAGAAGATTTCAAAGGGCACCCAAGAAAAATGTTTTCTGATTTTACAAGGTGCATCTTGTTGCTTTTGGAGCACCATTGTCCAACTGATGTTGATTGAGGGTGTCTCCTAAGGAGATCTGCACAGGCAGGAGAAGCAATTGCTTGAGGTCTGACACAGTACAGACAACCTGACTGCTCACCTCCCCAGGCCTGACGTGTCTGCTGTATGCACCTGGCCCTTGCATCACTTTTCCCTACACCAGAATTCTCCACTGCAGTCTGCAGCTGGATGGTACAGTTCCTTTACACCATTCCTTTACCTGCTTCCCTAAGAGAACTGTCTGCACGCAGGCACAGGATGTTGCTTCCTGCTTTAAAACAAACAACAGTAAAGCACAATACAATTTGCCTAAAAAGAGAACACACTCCTCAGCCATATCCCACCAGTGTGGTTCACCTTCCCACTAGGACAAGTACTTTACATCAGTAGACAGGAAATGATCATTATTAATGGGAAAAAATGAAAAGGAGCAAAGCTCCACTGTGTGATCACAAGCATCCCATGCCATCTCCAAGGGCCCCAGAGATCGTGTCTGGGACAGGCAGCTTTCCAAGAGGACCTGCAGGAGAGCAGAGCCCTCTGGAAGCTGCAGATGGAACTTGGGAAGAAGGTCTCAGGGCAGTACGCTGCCAATGTTGTTTTTGTCCCTGCAGCTGCAGCCCAACCCAGCACACTCAATGCCCCCAGACAAGTCACTGGATTCCTGGGGGTGACCCAGTGCTGAAATGGCCACTGGGAAGCCAAGAAACTCTGATTTCTTCTCAGTGAACACAAACATCCATGAACCATTTTGGGTCATCGCTGTCAGACTCTCTCTACTGCTGAGTCCCTCTCCATCTGCCCTGCTGGCTCAGCAGCACCACTGCAGAGCCCTCCTTTGCCTGTGGGCCCCCCAGCTTCCCCTCTTGGGGTGGGTCCAGAGGAGGGCACTAAGATGATCAGAAGGCTGGAGCAGCTCTGCTAGGAAGAAAAGTTGAGGGAACTGGACTTGCTTAGTTTGGGGAAGAGAAGATTCTGAGGAAACTTCATTGTGCCCTTCCAGTACTTCAAGGGAATGTATAAAGAGGAGGGGGAATGGCTGTTTAGGAAGTGCAGGAGCTGCAGCTGCCGCGTGTCTGCCAACGCCAGGAGGAGGAACTGGCTGATGGAGCTGCTGTTGGGCATCTGCAGTTCCTTCTGGGCCTGGAGTCCTGTGCAGAGTGCAGAAGATAATGACGAGTCAAGAGCTTTTTCAGAGACACTCCACCCCTATACTATAACAGTGTTTCTTTCTCTTAGGACAGGGTTCATTGAACTCCATAACTTGAATTTACAGGAGCTTCACCATCCCTTGAGAAGTGGAAGATGAAGGAGCTCTTGCTTTCCTCTCATTGCCTAATCATATCCCAGCCTCCTGGATACTTTCTTCCTATGACATATTTCCATTCATGTATCTTTCGTCTGTCTGCACTCAGAGTGCCCATTCCTACCTCTGTGCACTTGAATTTCTACTAGAGAAAGCTGCCTGTTTGCTGGACAAGTGCATTATTCATGTCTGCAGAGAAGCATGGAAATTTCAGCTGGTGCAATCCTTTGGGAGAAGAGGGGCTGAAAGCACATGAGGAGTTTGTGCGTGTAACTGCAGGCTGAGAAACGTCCAGTTCAGGACTCTTATAGCTGCGTTCATATTTCACATCTCCTTTCAGATCTCTGCCTCCAACTCATTCTCCTTCCCTAAGGACAGGTATGGGAAAATCCCTGCCTTGTCTCTCCTCTTGCAAAGTGCCCTTGGAGACACTCTGGCAGCGCTGAAGCTGTGATCCCCATGCCCCCAGCAGCAGAAGGCTCCTGCCCTGCCCTGCCCTGCCCTGCCCTGCCCTGCCCTGCCGAGGGGCTCCTTCCCCCCACACATCTCCCCGCAGCGCCCTGGGCAGCTCCCCAGGCAGGCTGAGCACCGAGCCTGGCAGGCGGCAGAGTCACAGCCTGCAGTGAGACTGACCTTGTCAGAGGCTGCCAGCGATGCTCCTCCAGTGAGCTCACAGCCTGCTCACACCATACACATCCTACAAGCTCTCTCTCCTTGCTCTGCTCTCCTCCTGTCACCTGCAGGCTGTGCTGTGCACAAGAGCTGCTCCTGGGCACAGCCGTCTCTCTGCAGCACTGCCCACTTTTATGAGCTCCCTGTGTCCCAGCAGCCCGGCCCAGCTCTCCAGCAGAAGATGGCATTTTCTCTTCCTCACTGCTCTCCCTGGGGATGTCCTCAGGTCTCTGCATTGGCAGCTCCTGATAGACAACAGGGTCATCTCTGCACAACGTACTTTGAAGTCAGATGAATTCATCACCAGTGCACAGACTGATTCCTGCAGCATTGTTTGTCCTAGCAGACTGTGTGTGCCGAGCAAAGCTGCAAACGCCCCATCTGGTGCCATGGTTTGACCATCCTTGTTATTGGCACTCCACATCATAACATCATGTAAAGCACAGGGAATTAAGGAGTCAATACTGCAGGTCTGTGGACGGACAACTTTCTGGATGCCTGGCTCTCAGCAGAGAAGAACTGCAGACCCAGAGGACTCTGAGTTCAGAGGGGAAGATCAGCCATGGCAGGAAGTCCCAGGATCTCTCCCTTGCTCGCTGCCCTGCAGTGCGTGGCTTCGCTCCCCAGCCGTGCGCCTGCAGTTCAAAGCAAGGCTTTTGCTTTCAGATGCTCGCTCTCTCATTTGATATCATTTATTACCCTAAATTTCAATTGTAGTTTATAATATTGCGTTATCTTGCATTCCCATATCATGTTTAGTAAAATTACATTTCCTCCTAAGATCCTTGCTGCTGATTTATTATTGTTGTTATTATTATTATCGTTCATATTATCATTCATATCTTTATTTTTGGCCAGAAGGACTGCAGGCCTGCTGTCCTCTGTCACGGGCACAGATAGTTCTAGATGGCTCCGAGACAAGGCAGCACACTCAGTAATAGAAAACAAGCCATGTTTAAGGGGAAAAACAGGGATTTCTAGGAAAATAAGCGATATTTAAGAGGAAAAACAGGGATTTCTGGCAGAAAGAGCCATATTGAAAGGGAAAGACCACAGATTTAATGGGAAACATCGATTCTTAGCAGAAAAAGCCAGATTTAAGGGGAAATGCCCCATATTTAATGAGTAAAAGAAGGATTTCTAGCAGAAAAAGCCATATTTAAGGGGAAAAACAGGGATTTCTATGAAAAAAAAACCCAATTTCAGTTGAAAAACCCCATATTTAAGGGGAAAACAGGGATTTCTGGCAGAAAAAAGCCAGATTTAAGGGGAAAAACAGGGATTTCTGTGAGAAAACCCCAGGTTGAAGGGGAGAAATAAGGATTTCTAGCAGAAAAAGGCATATTTCTGGGAAAAACCCATTATTTAAAGGGGAAAACCAGGGATTTCTAGCACAAAAAGCCATTTTAAGGGGAGGAACAGGGATTACTGGCAGAAAAAGCCATATTTAAGGGGAAAGACCACAGATTTAATGGGAAAAATCCATTCTTAGCAGAAAAAGCCATCTTTAAGGGGAAATGCCCCATATTTAATGGGTAAAAGAAGGATTTCTAGCAGAAAAAGCCATATTTAAGGGGAAAACTCCCAGATTTAGTGGGAAAAAATGGGGAATTCTGCCAGAAAACCAAAGATTGAAGGGGAAAAACAGGAATTTTGTGCAGCAGAAGCTCATATTTAAGGGGAAAAATCCCAGATGTAAAGGGAAAAACTGGGTTTTCTGGGAGAAAAAGCCAGATTGAAGAAGAAAAACAGGGATTTCTAGGAGAAAAAGCCATATTTAAGGGGAAAAATCCAATATTAAAAAAAGAAAAACAGGGATTTCAGGCAGAAAAAGCAAAATAGAAAAGCAAAACCCCCATATTTTAGGGGAAAGACA
>NW_026294801.1:145000-146610 GCF_026119805.1 Tympanuchus pallidicinctus
CTAATCCTTACCCTAACCCTAACCCTAAGCCTTACCCTAACCCTAACCCTAACCCTAACCCTAACCCTAACCCTAACCCTGTTGAAAGGAGCCGCGGGAGACAAGCCTCATGCTATCATGGTCAGCAAGTCACGTTTATTGGTTACCAAAGATTCTCTCTTATACAGGTCTTAATGATCCTCATACATAGTGCAAAAGCGAGCTCATCATTGGTGCTTAAAGCTGAATGCCAATCCCTCCCATCTTATGCCTGTTCTTCATTCCTTAGATATTGCTTCTGTTTCTTTGTATCCACCGTGTCCTGTGTCCTTGCTGCGTTAACAATTTAGACAAGCTGGTTCTGTAACCCTGCAGCTCGTGATCAGTGAGCGGTACCCTGCTGATGTGCCCTTTGTCACGTCGCCATTCCTGCACAGGGACCGACACGGAAAGCGTTCAGGTACCACCAGGCTGCGAGTTCACACGCATCTCTCCATCGTGCCGCGCTGCTCTGCGCTGTTTCCAGCAGGAAAGTTCCAGCACGCACGTAGAAGCGTCCCGCTCCGCACAGCGCCGGCCTCGCGACCGCCGCCTGCAGCGCGACGTCAAGGCGCCCGCGGAGCCGCTCGTCTCCAGCGAGTTCCCCAGCGCCATCGCCGGGCCGCGCCGCCCGCCCGGACGCCCCGCTCCCCCACCTGCCGGCGGCCGCCAGCCCGCGCTCGCCGCTCTCCAGGAAGGCCCGCACGGAGCGGAGCGGGGCCGGGGCGGCGCGGGCTCGGCCTCGCTGAGGTCCCCCACGTCCCCGCAGCCGGAGCCCCGGAAGCGGAGCGGGCGCACGACGACAGGCATCGCCGCGGGCAGCCGGGCGGAGCCGCGCGGTGAGGACGCGATGACCGAGCGCAAAGGACCCCGCCCGGACTGCCCGCCCCGTTCGGCGGACTGACCAATGGGAGAGGCGAGGGGGCGGGGCCGAGCGCGGGCGCCCCGCCAACGGCGGCTGCCGACGCGAGGCCGCCGCGACGGCGATGGGGCCGGCGGGATGGCGGAGCCGCGGGGCTCCGCGCGGAGAAAGCGGCGCTCCGCCGCCCCGTGCCTCGGGGACGCCGGGCGGTCAGGGGAAGGCACCGCCGCCGGCCCCGTCCGTCCCCCGTCGGAATCCAGCTGTTCTCGGAGGCGGAACCGAGCCGTCCTCCGTCGTTGCGGCGAGGCGCCGTCCCCGCTGAGTGACGTCATCAGCCCCGCGACCCGAGCAGGGGGCGGCCGTGCGGAGCAGCCGGGCCTCCGAGAGCCGCCTCGGCTTCTGCAGGCGGCTGTTCGGGGGGCACCGGGGCGGGGGCCGGGCTTCAGGTGCTGCAGGGGCCGCGTGCCGCTCTGCGTTGGCCTCGTGACGTCGCTGCGGTGCTCGGGGTTCCGCTCGGCGGGGGCGGCTGCCCTGCGTCTCCCCGCCTCCCCCACCCCGTGCGTTTCACTGCCCTCCTCCCCTCCCCCTGCCACGGATCGCCCGCAACCCCCCCCGTCCCTCTGTGTGACCCCCGGGGTTGCGCCTCCCTCCCCCTTTTTCCCCCTTCGTTTCCCCCGTTCTGATCCCTGTCGTTCTCTTCCGGCCCTCCCCTCTGCGCCTCCCCCATTCT
>NW_026294802.1:0-2500 GCF_026119805.1 Tympanuchus pallidicinctus
GAGGAGGTGGAGGAGGAGGAGGAGGAGGATAAAAGTAGCAACTAGAAAATGAAGTCAATGAGGAAAAAGACAGCATCTTGGAACTATGGTGGAGGAGGTGGAGGTGGAGGTGGTGGTGGAGGATAAAAGCTAAGACAGAAAACTGAGGTGGAGAAGGAACAAAAGGGGGAAGAGAAGGAGCAGGTAAGAAGCAGGCGCAAACAAAACAAGGAGGGTAAGGTGCAGGTGGAGATCTTGGAGGATGAGGAAAAAAGGAGCAATGATGACATGACAGGAAGGACGAGGAGAAGGAACAGGAGGAAAAAAAGAGCGGCAAAAAGGAAATGACAAGGATGTAGAGGGAAAAATCAGGATCTGGGAAATGAGGAGGAGGAGGTGGTGGCGGAGAGGAGGAGGAGGAGGAGGAGGATAAAAGTAGCAACTACAAAATGAGCTCGATGAGGATAAAAGCAGCATCTTGGAACTATGGTGGAGGAGGTGGAGGTGGAGGTGGAGGTGGTGGTTGAGGATAAAAGCTAAGACAGGATTCTGAGATGTAGAAGGAACAAAAGGGGGAGGACAAGGAGCAAGCAAGCAGCGCAAACAAAACAAGGAGGGTAAGGTGCAGGTGGAGGTCGTGGAGGAGGAGGAAAAAAGGCGCAATGATGACATGACAGGAAGGACGAGGAGAAGGAACAGGAGGAAAAAAACAGCGGCAAAAAGGAAATGACAAGGATGTAGAGGGAAAAATCAGATTCCAGGAAATGAGGTGGAGGAGGTGGTGGAGGAAGAGGAGGAGGAGGAGGTGGAAAAAGAAGGAAGCACAACAATAGATAGAGAAGGACAAGGAGGACAAGGAAAAAATAGACGAGGATGAATGGTGAATTAGGAAAAGGAAAACAAATAAACCACAAAAAAAACGTGGAGGAGGTGGTGGTGGCGGTGGACGAGGAGGATAAAAGCAGCAATCACAAAGATAAGGTCGAGGAGGAAAAAAGAAGCATCTTTGAAATATGGAGGAGGAGGTGGAGGAGGAGGTGGAGGACGAGGAGCAGGAGGAGGAGGAGGAGGAGGAGGAGGAGGAGGAGGATAAAAGTAGCAACTACAAAATGAGCTCGATGAGGAAAAAAGCAGCATCTTGGAACTATGGTGGAGGAGGTGGAGGTGGAGGTGGAGGTGGAGGTGGAGGTGGAGGTGGAGGTGGAGGTGGTGGTGGAGGATAAAAGCTACGACAGGATACTGAGGTGGAGAAGGAACAAAAGGGGGAGGACAAGGAGCAGGAAAGAAGCAGCGCAAACAAAACAAGGAGGGTAAGGTGCAGGTGGAGGTTGTGGAGGAGGAGGAAAAAAGGCGCAAAGATGACATGGCAGGAAGGACGAGGAGAAGGAACAGGAGGAAAAAAACAGCGGCAAAAAGGAAATGACAAAGATGTAGAGGGCAAAATCAGGATCGGGAAATGAGGTGGAGGAGGCGGTGGAGGAGGAGGATAAAGGCAATAACCACAAAATAAGATAGACGAGGAGAAAAGCAGCATCTTTGAAATGTGGAACAGGTAGAGTGGAGGAGGAGGAGGAAGAGGAGGAGGAGGAGGAGGAGGAGAAAAGTAGCAACTACAAAATGAGCACGATGAGGAAAAAAAAAGCATCTTGAAATATGGTGGAGGAGGTGTAGGTGAAGGTGGAGGAGGAGAAGGAGAGGAGGAGGATAAAAGTAGCAACTACAAAATGAGGTTGATGAGGAAAAAGACAACATCTTGGAACTATGGTGGAGGAGGTGGAGGTGGAGGTGGTGGTGGAGGATAAAAGCTAAGACAGGAAACTGAGGTGGAGAAGGAACAAAAGGGGGAAGAGAAGGAGCAGGTAAGAAGCAGCGCAAACAAAACAAGGAGGGTAAGGTGCAGGTGGAGGTCGTCGAGGAGGAGGAAAAAAGGAGCAATGATGACATGACAGGAAGGACGAGGAGAAGGAACAGGAGGAAAAAAAGAGCGGCAAAAAGGAAATGACAAGGATGTAGAGGGAAAAATCAGGATCGGGAAATGAGGTGCAGGAGGTGGTGGAGGAGGAGGAGGAGGGAGGAGGTGGAAAAAGAAGGAAGCACAACAATAGATAGAGAAGGACAAGGAGGACAAGGAAAAAATAAACGAGGATGAATGGTGAATTAGGAAAAGGAAAACAAATAAACCACAAAAAAACGTGGAGGAGGTGTGGTGGCGGTAGACGAGGAGGATAAAAGCAGCAATCACAAAATAAGGTCGAGGAGGAAAAAAGAAGCATCTTTGAAATATGGAGGAGGACGTGGAGGAGGAGGTGGAGGACGAGGAGCAGGAGGAGGAGGAGGAGGAGGATAAAAGTAGCAACTACAAAATGAGCTCGATGAGGAAAAAAGCAGCATCTTGGAACTATGGTGGAGGAGGTGGAGGTGGAGGTGGAGGTGGAGGTGGAGGTGGTGTGGAGGATAAAAGCTAAGACAGGATACTGAGGTGGAGAAAGAACAAAAGGGGGAGGACAAGGAGCAGGAAAGA